>NW_021703774.1:113144522-113162022 GCF_005190385.1 Monodon monoceros
GGGAGTCACAAGAGGAAAGAGATATGGGGATATATGTGTATGTATAACTGATACACTTTGTTATAAAGCAGAAACTAACACAACATTGTAAAGCAATTATACTCCAGTCAAGATGTGTATATATATATATATATATATATATATATATATATATATATATCATGTTCAGCATTTGCCCTCAAACAATCAGAAAGGAGAAAATGGGCAGCCGCCACCCTTTCGAATATCAGTACTATTAGCAAATGATATTGACATAAGGGCAGGTGGGTGAGGAGAAAATATTGACTATAAGCTTCCCACATTGGTGGCATAAGAGAGCTGGAAGCTAAAACATGTGGCCAAATCAGTGTTATTCAGTATGGAATGGTCAAAGCCCAAAGTAGAAAAGATCAATATCTATAAAATATTGACGTATACTGAATGTGTTTACTAAGATCTGGAATATAATAAAGGAGATGTATGCTTAAAGCTTAAGTGGGGACCAATTTAGGATAAAGGGAAATATGTATGTAAACAAGTTTTTTTTAACTGGGGTAAACTTTAGGTTTTTGTTAACAAGAGCAGACAAGAATGAAAATATAAATAAATCCATGGATAACACTTCCACAAAGTTAATTAATAGTAGAGAGATTTTTGTGGAAGTAGTCCCCGATCTGCTGGGTTCTGGAGCCCCTTGACCACTGTAATTATTTTAAGGAGAACTTAAAAACACACAGCACACCTTGCTTGTGGATATGCCTAACACATACATACTACCATTTGACACAAACACGTAGATATTTTACTGATGAGTAACAGAATGTAAGACAGGTTGGAGAAGCCAGGCAGGCTGATCTAGCTTCTGGCATGGGAAGGGTTGTCAGAAGGACAGAGAGGACTCTACTCATCGGGGGTGCACATGATCAATGGGAGGGATCATGGCAGGAGCATGGGCTTTGAAAAGCCCTGAGCAGAAAAGAGAGGTGGATAGAGTCAGCATGCTGGCATAGGCTGCATGGTGAACAATGGGACCTTTCAGATCTTCAGAAAATTACCACATTCATAAAATGCTGTGTATGGTTAATTTTTTGTGTGAAATTGTTAAGGGGCTGAGCTTCTTGATTTGGCCCAGGGCTCATCTGAAACAGCAAAAAAAAAAAAAAAAAAAAAAGTGAGAGTAAAGGAAAGCATGAGGAATTAAAGAGTGGGAAACTCAAGGAAACATGAGTAGTGGGACTTCCCTGGTGGTGCAGTGGTTAAGAATCCGTCTGCCAATGCAGGGCACACGGGTTTGATCCCTGGTCCGGGAAGATCCCACACGCTGCAGAGCAACTAAGCCCATGTGCCACAACTACTGAGCTTGCCCTCTAGAGCCTGTGAGCCACAACTACTGAAGCCCACTCGCCCTAGAGCCCACGTGCCACAGCTACTGAGCCCACGCACCGCAACTACTGAAGCCCGTCCGCCTAGAGCCCATACTCCACAACAAGAGAAGCCACCGCAATGGGAAGCCCGTGCACTGCAATGAAGAGTAGTCCCCACTCGCCGCATCTAGAGAGAAAGCCCGTGTGCAACAACGAAGACCCAACGCAGCCCAAAAAAAAAAAGGAAACATGAGTAGCACTTTGCCTGTTACAGGCCCTGGAAATGGAGCTCAAGCCTAATTTAATCTGATTTTCAGGGGACCTTGGGCAGTATTTGAGTTTCTTATATAAATTCACTTAAAAGTGTTCCTGAATACTTAGAAGCTTTTTGTCATTGTGAGTTTCAATTGATGGAATAATGCAGGGGAAAAAAGTTTTATATAAAAAAAAATCAATCTTCATACTACAAGAGTTCAGAACCACTATTTTCAGAGCAGTTATGACTGGTGTCAACATGAACATGAATTTGTTAGCTTCATCAGAGAGGAAAGACTGAACTGGATCCACCGCAGACTGTGAAATGCCACGGAAGACATTGTCTTTTCTGAAAGCATCTACAGACTGACCACATGCCGGCCCCATGTGCTATGGACAAATAGAAATATTGGTCACAAGGAAGGCCCTGAATGGATATAAATGATCAGAGCTTTCATCAAAGCTTCTGCTTTCCTTTTCTCCCTTTATCTCATTTAATCCTCACAACAACCCTACATGGAAGTTAATATTATCTTGATATTAAATATGGAGAAACTGAGCCACAGAACTGACCAAGTTCACACAGCTAGTAAATAGCAGAGGCAGAGCCCAAAACTATTTATTTGACTGTGAAGCCTATGAGCATAATGATTAATAAATCAATTAATCAACTACTTTTTGAGCATCTATACTGTGCAAAGATTAAAATAAGTATATTGTTAGCAAATGTTACGTACATTATTAGTCAGCATTCTCCAAAGAAACAGAACCAATAGGATGTGTGTGTATGTATATAAAGAGATTTATTATAGGAGTTGCTTACATGAATACGGAGGCTGGTAAGTCCAAATCTGCAGTGTAGACTGGCAGGCTTGAGACCCAGGAGAAATGATGCTGCAGCTCTAGTCTGAAGACCAGCAAGCACAGGCCCAGGAAAGCTGATGGTACAGAAGAAGTCCGAAGACAGTCTGCTGATGACTTTTTCTCTTACTTGGCTGAGGGTTGGTCTTTTTGTTCTATTCATGCCTTCCACTGATTGGATAATGCCCACTCACATTGTAGAGGGCAATATGCTTCACTCAACCCATTAGAATGTTAATCTCATCCAAAAACACCTTCACGGAAATGCCCAAAATAATGTTTGACCAAATATTTGGGCACCCTATAGTCTAGTCAAGTTGACACATAAAGTTAACCATCACAATTATATTTAAAATGAGTCTCTCAATACTTTCTTACAGTAACTTTATAATTTATATACTTCACTAGTCTGGGATTTAATACAAGTACATTTTAGTCTCAAATACTTAAGAACCCACAATTCCCTTTATAGCAATTAGGGATATCATTTACATTTGTATCTCTTATTTTTAAACTTTAAATTAGATTTTAAATTAAGAGTTTCAATTACTGTGTCCTCAGGGAACTTGTAAACGTACTAAGATATAAATTTGAAATTAACACTTTCAGGATTAAGCTCCTATCTAATAAAAATTTTACTTAAGTAAAGTGTATTGTTTTTCACATTTACCATATAAATAAAGACAAGAAAAAAATGTCTGAGTCAGGGAAATGAGCACTGAGGAGGCAGAAAGAACAACTTAAATCAGGTGGCAAGAAATATTTACAAACAACAGTTAATAGAATGTCTTGTGAAAAAGAAAGCAAATCTTAGAGCTATGAGAATGATATCTAGAATAGACAGTGAGGTCCTACCCTCCTGTCTAGAGAGAAGAGTTAGTGTAAGAGTTAGGACTAGACCTCCCTGAGGGCAGGAATCACATCTTTATGTCCCCAACATGTGGTATAATACAGGCCTTACATAATAGGTGTTCAATAATTTTTTAAGTTAAAAAAATGGATATTTGGAGAAAAGTAATCTAGCAGAAGGGAACAGAAAAAAAAAAAGGCATGTGATATGGCTGGTTACAGTGCTATTAGGTACAGAGGCTGAGACTCCAAGACCTCTATGGATCATCAAAGGGGTAGGGTTTACATGAAGAAAAGTTCCAAGGCCTGATATGCTTGCTCAGTTCAAGAGATACTTCTTCCCCATGGCAATAGAACATATCAAAAATTAGTTATTTAGTGAGAGGGAGAGAGACGCAAGAGGGAAGAGATATGGGAATATATGTATATGTATAGCTGATTCACTTTGTTATAAAGCAGAAACTAACACACCATTGTAAAGCAATTATACTCCAATAAAGATGTTTTTTAAAAAAAAAGATTAGTTATTTAAGAACCCCACTGCCTCATCCACCCACTTGGCTTTTTTTCTTCTTTCTTTCTGAAAAGCTAGTAACTTTTCTAGGTTAATTAAGGAGAATGTTCATTTCCAATTTTTCTTTTCTAATCTTTCTTTCTACCACCTTCAAATATTTGCACTCTGTTTTACAGCTTGAAATGTCTTTTTTGAAACACGCATATCTAATCTCAGTGCCGATTAGAAAGGCAAGGTCAGCTCCACTTCATGTGTAGCATTATGGGAATTCTGATGCAATGAGAAGTCTGACACTCCTTCAAAGCCACAAGAATTCTCCCACAGATATATATATAGCATATATACAAATATATATACAGCAAACCAGACACCTTTTCACTTCATAGGATACATTTTTTCTAGGAAGAAACCCAAAGTTTTATAATCAATATACGTAAAGCACCAATTAAATAAAGCTATCATTTCAAAGCTTTCAGAGCAAGAGCAGAACTTCTGGCCTAAGACTTGGGGTCCAGACCCTTACATCTGAGAAAAGTGCCTTGAGATCCTTCAAATTCCAATATCCCGTCTGCAAGAATAAACACAGACAATTGTGTGGACACAGTCAACTCACTAGAAAGCAGATATAGAAGGAGAGATTTCATTAGGATTGAGATGTGGTCAGGGAAGAATGGAAATCATTAACCCCAGGGTTAGAACTCACCTAGCAATTTTCTAACCACTCTCACTAGTGAAATCACAAAATCATAGACTCTTAGGCTTGAAGGAAGTGTTAACATGTCAAGATTCTAGAGGAAAACACTGCATCAGACACAGGACTATCCATATTTTCTTAATTCATTTCTCATGTTTAATAAAATGTATTTGGGAGAAAGCAGGGGGAAAGAGCCTGAAGTTAGCATTTTTTAAGTTACTGGCAATTTTACTTCCAGTTTGACAGGAAAAAAAAAAGATAACAAAAACCAACGAAGTACAGTATGAAACATTTAGGAAGATAGTTATTTGGAAACTTCTGTTAAGTGTTTTCTAATGTTCAGGCACGTATTTTGAGACTGCTTTTAGACAATAGAGAAAAAGACAGGATTAACAATCAGGAGGAAGGGAAAATTCCCTGGCGGTCCAGTGGTTAGGACTCTGTGCTTTCACCGCCTAAAGTGCGGGTTCAATCCCTGATTGGGGGACTAAGATCCCGCAAGCTGCAGGGTGGACTCGCAGCTAAAAAAAAAAGAAAAGAAAAGAAAAATCAGGAGAAAGAAGGCTGAAAAAGATCCTATGAACACATGGATACTACTTCTCTGTCAAATGTGAACACCATGTCACAACACATGTCTCTGCTGGTTCTGGTGCCCACAATGGGGTCTCTGTCCCACTGATATAGGGCAGCTGCCTGATCCCTCAAGCTCTACTAAGGCCAACAGAGGCAGGTATTTTAACAGTTCTCTATTTCTTTGTATCAGCTACATTTCAAAAGATGACTTACTTTTTCCCTGGAGTCCGAGACTTTGTTTAAAGAAGGAGGTCATAGATGCTTCACACTTTAATACTTCCCAAGCTCATTTCCACTAGTCAGTTACTTGGTTACCATCTAAGCCCTTTCATTTAACACTGGACAGAAATGGCCCTGATGACATTTTCTGGAGAATAATGTGCTCTTTGCCTGGGAAAACTGGCTTTAAAAATTATGTGCTCCTTGGGGACTTCCCTGGCAGTCCAGTGGTTAAGAATCCACCTTCCAATGCAGGGGGTGTGGGTTTGATCCCTGGTTGGGCAACTAAGCCCGCATGCCACAACTACACAGCCCACACGCCACAACTAGAGAGAAGCCTGTGCAGCGCAACAAAGAGCCCACGCGCCACAACGAAAGATCCTGCATGCTGCAACTAAGACCCAATGCAGCCAAAAATAAATAATCTTTTTTTAATTATGTCCTCCTTTAGCTCTGAAAATTTACCACTAATGTCTGTGACATGAAGCAAAGCATGAAACAAAACACAAATGCCAAAGCAGGTAACTTTGATTTTCTGGGATAGTCCAAATTTCACGCATTAAAATATAGTATTAAGTGTCAAACAATAGATGTTTGGTTAAATAAATTGTAATATATTACACAATGGGCAACTATACAACCATTTAAAAGATGGGTAGAAGAATATGAAATGTAAGATGTAGTAGGTGTTTAGGTTAGAAGCCAAGTTATAAAATACTATTAGAGAATAATCCCGATTTTGTAGAGAAAGGACTGAAAAATGTGTATCAAAATAATAATTGTATTTATATTTGGGTGGTAAGGTTATACATGACTTTTTTCTTTGAACTTTTCCATTTGCTAACTTTTCTATAGAAGTGTTTAAAAAGATTTAAAATAATTGTAAAAGGAAAACACAGTCACTATCATCCATTTAGCAAAAGATACCTAAAAAACTAAAAATTGCTATGTTTCCTAATATCTTCAGTATGAGCCTCTTTTCCATGGTCTTTGAACTCATTTTTGCCCCTTCTTTCTAGTCAAATGTATTACTTCCTATTTCTGTAAGACAATTTACCCCAAAACTTAGCAACTGAAAACAACGCACAATTTTATCTCACAGTCTCCATAGGTCATGAGTCTGGGCACAGCTTATCTGGACCCTCTGCTTCATGGTCTCTCAGTCAAGGAGTCAGTCCAGGATCTACAGGTTCAACTCGGTAAGGATCGACTTCCCAAGCTCACTCCGTGGTTGTTGGCAGCATTCAGTTTCTCACAGGCTGTTGGGCTAAAGACCTCAATTCCTTGCTGGCTGTGGGCCAGAGGTTTCTCTCATCTCCTTGCCACATGTGCCTCTCCCACTCAGCAGCTTGCTTCACCAAAGCACGCAAGTCAAGAAGACGACAGACAGGATCTGCTAGCAACACGGAAGTCACAGTATTTTTTAACTCAATCACAAAAGTCCCAGCCATAGTCTACTGTCTAGAATTTAGTCATTAAGTCCAGCCCATACTCAAGGGGAGAAGATTGCACCAGGGTACGAATACCAACAGGTGGGAACACTGGGAACTATCCAAGAAGTCTGCCTACCACATCATCCTTTCCAATTAGTCTTTCCGTGATTTCTCTGCTATACCTTTGAAGCAGTTCTCTTTTCTATCCCTCAACTCTCTTCCTTCACAGTCTATAAGTTTATAGAAATAAATAAGAAAGGTCAAATTTTCTGTTTTACCCTTTAAGTTTTTAGATAAAATAAATAATTTTAAAATCATATTTTTCTGATGATAAATTGATGGATTTTTTGGCATGTGTATGTCTTTAAGGGATTTTGTATTCCTTTAATGGGAAACAGAAAAACTCTATCACCATGTTATTTATAATACCAGCAAGCTATTTTAAAAATCTAAATTTTCACTGTATATAAACTATGATATAGTCATCAGAGGGAATAATATTTAATCATTAAAATCATGTGGTAGAAGAACATTTAGAACTTCAGAAACACCTATATTGTTAATTTTTTTAAAAATCAAGATCTAAAACAATATATAGAATATGATCACTATTTGTTAAAATATACAAGTAAACAAACAGGAATACTACTGGAAGTATGCACACCAAAATATTAACAGTATTTATCTTTGGGTATTAAAATCTCAAGTGTTTTTTCCCCCTTCACAATACTTACAGAATCTGAATATTTTATTAATACATTATTATTATATTTATTAAATGTTCACTATTTATAAATAATAAGTGTTTTCTCTCAACAAAGCAATAACTAGAATTAATATATTTATTGCCTATATTTAATGCGACCAATATTATTCACAAATTTCTAGTGGAATCTTTAAAAAATCCTTATAGTACCAAACAATTTTGAAATTCAAGTAATATAAATGGATTTTAAAAGATGTAGACATTCAGAAAGTTACAATGATCTTACATAGTAAGAGAATATGATGTTAAGACTAAAAACAAGAGGCAGAATGAATACTCTAGGATCCTTCCAGATAAAATCTCTTTGGAGAATGAGATGAGTGGAGTATAATTAAGTTTTCAAGGAAATTTTTTTTTCATGTTCTATTTGAGAATCTATTATGTGCAGGGAGATACTTCTATGCCTTTAAATTCAATTAGTTTGGAAACATAAAATCCAAGTTAGCATATAAATTTTCTTGTTTGCTATACTAAATCATTTTTATGTATCTAACAGTATTTTCTAATTAATTTATCTGTAAAACAAACTTTTTTTTTCTTTCGGTACGCGGGCCTCTCACTATTGCGGCCTCTCCCGTTGCAGAGCACAGGCTCCGGACGCGCAGGCTCAGAGGCCATGGCTCACGGGCCCAGCCGCCCCACAGCCTGTGGGATCCTCCCGGACCGGGGCACGAACCCGTGTCCCCTGCATCAGCAGGCGGACTCTCAACCACTGCGCCACCAGGGAAGCCCTGTAAAACAAACTTTTGATAAAAGCTATTTGCTATTGAATTTTCGGTAAAACAGCCTTTTTTCATTTTTGTCACATTATGGAAAGCAGAAAAAAAAATTAAAAGAGAAAGCTCCTCAACATTAAAACATCACCTAGAGAATACTGCTATATTCCAAATTAGGATCCTCCAAAGATTCTGGCAGATAAAATTCATCTGTTTAAAAATTTTTTTTTTAATTTTTAAGGGGCAAAATAGAAAATGAAGAAAAGAAAAATTAAAGGAGAAATCTCCCAAAGCTTTCCAAGGACAAAGTTGGTCATGTGAAAGTATCTAACAAATATTCTTTCATAAACATTATCAATTTTATTATATCCTACATGACTGTATTTTTATGTAGTCAGTCTTCTTTTATAATAACATTCCTTTTCTAAGTATAGAAATAATATATAACGATTGTAGAGAATTTGGACAATTGACAAAGGCACAGGGAAGAAAATAGAAGTCACCCACAATTGTTCTACCCAGATTTTACCATTGTTAATATTTATATTATCACCTTTCTTTCATATTTTTTGCTGCCAAAACGGATCCTGAATATAATGTGTCTTTTCTTTTCACTGAACATTATACATTTTGTCATGATATTAAATGTCTCTGAATAGAGTATTTTAATGACATTCCATCATGGTGATCATCTTTGTATCCAATGCTCTGTTCAAGTATTCAAAAACTTTATCAAGTTTTATATCAATATAATGCTACTCTTGTAAATTCATTGATAAAATGTTAGCATGATGTCTTTATGCTCTGCAACAGTTTCTATAAAATAGGAATTATCTTTTTACAAAACTTAAAAAACTCACCTTGGTCTTCCCTGGTGGGGCAGTGGTTAAGAATCCGCCTGCCAATGCAGGGGACACGGGTTCGAGCCCTGGTCCAGGAAGATCCCAAATGCAATGGAGCAACTAAGCCCATTCGCCACAACTACTGAGCCTGTGCTCTAGAGCCTGCAAGCCACAACTGCTGAAGCCCACGGGCCACAACTACTGAAGCTCACGTGCCATAACTACTGAAGCCCATGCGCCACAACTACTGAAGCCCACGTGCCACAACTACTGAAGCCCACGTGCCTAGAGCCCATGCTCCACAACAAGAAAAGCCACTGCAATGAGAAGCCCACACACCGCAAGGAAGAGTAGCTCCAGCTCGCCGCAATGAGAAAAAGCCCACACGCAGCAACAAACACCCAATGGAGCCAAAAATAATAAATAAATTAAATAAATAAATTTATTTTTTTTAATTCCTGTAATAAACTATAATGGAAAAGAATATATATATGTACAACTGAATCACTTTGCTGTCCAGCAGAAATCAATACAACATTGTAAATCAACTGTACTTCAATAATTTTTTTAAAAAACTCAATGTCTGCCTGGAAATTTATCAACAATAATAATACATAAATTTACTAAATATTACTATGTTCCATATGCTAAGTGCTTTAGGTATATAATCTAATCTAATCCTTACAACAACCTCACAAGTAGGTATTATTATTCCCATTTAAGGAAATGGACTATTGGGGAAGTAATTTATCTAATCTCTAGGTGGTGGAACTAGTCTAGCACTCAAGTCTATGTGACTCCAATTCATTTCCTTAACGATTTTGCAATATTCTCTCCCATTGGGAGCCATTTTTCTCTATTGTTCATTAATGTATTACTTATTTTGATATGTTTACACATATTAACTATTTCTCCCACCCACTGCAGATGAAAGAATCTAACTGAAAAACAAGGAAAAGGAATTTAATGCTATTAGATATAAAAGATTTTACCACCATGTGATAAGAGGGATAGGCATAGAAAATCCCAGACTTTTCCAAAAATTGAAAATTTATACATTCTAAAATATTTTCTTGCCAAAACAGATTTTTTTTGCAAATATTTTCTCTTTATTATGGTAACCTCATTATGTTGACATCATTATGGTACCTATGATTCCTATTTTTTTTTAATTATTAACAGACTATATTTTAGTACAGTTTTAGATTAACAGAATAATTGGGCAGATAGTACATAGAGTTCCATACACCCATCCCCCCACCCCTCTAGCCCTTCACACAGTTTCTACTATTATTAACATCTTCTTTTAGTGTGGTTACAGTGAATGAACCAATATTAATATATTTTTATTAAAGTCTATAGTTTACATGAAGGTCCAAATTTGTGTTATACACTGGGTTGTACAGTTTATGGATTTTGACATTTATATAATGACGAATACACTACTATAATATCATACAGAGCAGACTCACTGCCCTAAAAATCCTCTGTGTTCTGCCCATACATACATCCCTCCTCCTAACCCCTGGCAACCACTGATCTTTTTTTACTGTCTACATAGTTTTGCCTTTTACAGAATGTCATATAGTTAGAGTCACATAGTACGTAGCCTGGCTTCTCTCATTTAGCAATATATAGTTCAGATTCCTCTATGTCTTTTCATGGATTGATAGCTCACTTCTTTTCTTTTTTTTTTAACATCTTTATTGGCGTATAGTTGCTTTACAATGCTGTGTTAGTTTCTGCTGCATAACAAAGTGAATCAGCTATACGTATACATATATCCCCATATCCCCACCCTCTTGTGTCTCCCTCCCACCTTCCTTATCCCACCCCTCTAGGTCGTCACAAAGCACCAAGCTGATCTCATTGTGCCATGCAGCTGCTTGCCACTAGCTATATCTTACATTTCGTAGTGTATATATGTCCAAGCCACTCTCATTTTGTCCCAGCTTCCCCTTCCCGCTCCCCATGTCCTCAAGTGCATTCTCTACATCTGCGTCTTTATGCCTGTCCTGCCCCTAGGTTCAGCAGAACAATTTTTTTTTTTTTAGATTCCATATATATGTGTTAGCATATGGTATTTGTTTTTCTCTTACTGACTTACTTCACTTTGTATGACAGACTCTAGATCCATCCACCTCACTACAAATAACTCAATTATGCTTCTTTTTATGGCTGAGTAATATTCCATTGTATATATGTGCTACATCTTCTTTATCCATTCATCTGTTGATGAACACTTAGGTTGCTTCCATGTCCTGGCTATTCTAAATACTGCTGCAATGGACATTGTGGTACATGACTCTTTGAATTATGGCTTTCTTAGGGTATATATCCAGTAGTGGGATTGCTGGGTCATATGGTAGTTATATTTTTAGTTTTTTAAGGAATCTCCATACCATCCTCCATAGTGACTGTATCAATTAATATTCCCACCAACAGTGCAGGAGGGTTCCCTTTTCTCCACACCCTCTCCAGCAGTTATTGTTTGTGGATTTTTTCATGATGGCAATTCTGACTGGTGTGAGGTGATACCTCAATTATAGTTTTGATTTGCATTTCTCTAATGATTAGTGATGCTGATGATCCTTTCATGTGTTTGTTGGCAATCTGTATATCTTCTTTGGAGAAATGTCTATTTAGGTCTTCTGCTCATTTTTGGATTGGATTATTTGTTTTTTTGATATTGAGCTGCATGAGGTGCTTATAAATTTTGGAGATTAATCCTTTGTCAGTTGCTTCATTTGCAAATATTTTCTCCCATTCTGAGGGTTGTCTTTTCATCTTGTTTATAGTTTCCTTTGCTGTGCAAAAGCTTTGAAGTTTCATTAGGTCCCATTTCTTTATTTTTGTTTTCATTTCCATTTCTCTAGGAGGTAGGTCAAAGAGGATCTTGCTGTGATTTATGTCATAGAGTGTTCTGTCTATGTTTTCCTCTAAGAGTTTTATAGTGTCTGGCCTTATATTTAGGTCTTTAATCCATTTTGCGTTTATTTTTTTGTATGGTGTTAGGAAGTGTTCCAATTTCATTCTCTTACGTGTACCTGCCCAGTTTTCCCAGCACCACTTATGGAAGAGACTGTCTTTTCTCCATTGTATATTCCTGCTGCCTTTATCAAAGAAAAGGTGACCATATGTGCATGGGTTTATCTCTGGGCTTTCTATCCTATTCCATTGATCTATATTTCTGTTTCTGTGCTGTCCATACTGTCTTGATTACTGTAGCTTTGTAGTATAGTCTGAAGTCAGGGAGCCTGATTCCTCCAGCTCCGTTTTTCTATCTCAAGATTGCTTTGGCTTGTGGGGTCTTTTGTGTTTCCATACAAATTGTGAATTTTTTTCTTCTAGTTCTGTGAAAAATGCCATTGGTAGCTTGATAGGGATTGCATTGAGTCTGTAGATTGTTTTGGGTAGTATAGTCATTTTCACAATGTTGATTCTTCCAATCCAAGAACATGGTATATCTCTCCATCTGTTTGTATCATCTTTAATTTTTTCATCAGTGTCTTATACTTTACTGCATACAGGTTTTCTGTCTCCTTAGGTAGGTTTATTCCTAGGTATTTTATTCTTTTTGTTGCAGTGGTAAATGTGAGTATTTCCTTAATTTCTCTTTCAGATTTTTCATCATTGGTGTATAGGAATGCAAGAGATTTCTGTGCATTAATTTTTTATCCTGCTACTCTACCAAATTCACTGATTAGGTCTAGTAGTTTTCTGGTAGCATCTTTAGGATTCTCTATGTATAGTATCACGTCATCTGCAAACAGTGAAAGCTTTACTTCTTTTCTGATTTGGATTCCTTTTATTTCTTTTTCTTTTCTGACTGCTGTGGCTAAAACTTCCAAAACTATGTTGAATAATAGGGGTGAGGGTGGACAACTTGTCTTGTTCCTGATCTTAGAGGACATGGTTTCAGTGTTTCACCATTGAGAACAATGTTGGCTGTGGGTTTGTTGTATATGGTCTTTATTATGTTGAGGTAGGTTCCCTCTATGCCTACTTTCTGGAGAGTTTTTATCATAAATTTGTGTCGAATTTTGTCAAAAGCTTTTTCTGCGTCTATTGAGATGATCATGTGGTTTCTCCTTCAACTTCTTAATATGGTGTATCACATTGATTGATTTGCATATATTGAAAAATCCTTGCATTCCTGGGATAAACCCCACTTGATCATGGTGTATGATCCTTTTAATGTGCTGTTGGATTCTGTTTGAAGTATTTTGTTGAGTAGTTTTGCATCTATGTTCATCAGTGATATTGGCTTGTAGTTTTCTTTTTTTGTGACATCTTTGTCTGGGTTTGGTATCAAGGTGATGGTGGCCTTGTGGTATGAGTTTGGGAGTGTTCCTCCCTCTGATATATTTTGGAAAAGTCTGAGAAGGTAGGTGTTACCTCTTTTCTAAATGTTTGAAAGAATTTGCCTGTGAAGCCATCTGATCCTGGGCTTTTGTTTGTTGGAAGATTTTTAATCACAGTCTCAATTTCAGTGCTGTGATTGGTCTGTTTATATTTTCTATTTCTTCCTGATTCAGTCTCGGAAGGTTGTGCTTTCCTAAGAATTTGTCCATTTCTCCCATGTTGTCCATTTTATTGGCATATCGTTACTTGTAGTTTTCTCTCATGATCCTTTGTATTTCTGCAGTGTCAGTTGTTACTTCTCCATTTTCATTTCTAATTTTGTTGATTTGAGTCTTCTCCCTTTTTTTCTTGATGAGTCAGGCTAATGGTTTAACTATTTTGTTTATCTTCTCAAAGAACCAGCTTTTAGTTTTATTGATCTTTGCTATTGTTTCCTTCATTTATTTTTCATTTATTTCTGACCTGATCTTTATGATGTCTTTCCTTCTGCTAACTTTGGGGGGTTTTGTTGTTCTTCTTCTTCTTTCTCTAATTGCTTTAGGTGTAAGGTTATGTTGTTTATTTGAGATTTTTCTTGTTGTTTGAGGTAGGCTTGTATTTCTATAAACTTTCCTCTTAGAACTGCTTTTCCTATATCCCCTAAGTTTTGGGCCATTGTGTTTTCATTGTCATTTTTTTTAGGTAATTTTTTATTTCCTCTTCGATTTCTTCAGTGACCTCTTGGTTATTTAGTAGCATATTGTTTAGCCTCCATGTGTTTGTATTTTTTACAGTTTTTTTCCTGTAATTGATATGTAGTCTCATAGTGTTGTGGTGAGAAAAGATACTTGATACAATTTCAATTTTCTTAAATTTACCAAGGCTTGATTTGTGATCCAAGATATGGTCTATCCTGGAGAATGTTCCATGATCACTTGAGAAGAAAGTGTAATCTCTTGTTTTGGATGGAAGGTCCTATAAATATCAATTAAGACCATTTTGTTTAATTTGTCATTTAAAACTTGTGGTTCCTTATTTATTTTCATTTTGGATGATCTGTCCATTGGTGAAAGTGGGGTGTTAAAGTCCCCTACTATGATTGTATTACTGTAGATTTCCCCTATTATGGCTGTTAGCATTTGCCTTATGTACTGAGGTGCTCCTATGTCAGGTGCATAAATATTTACAATTGTTATATCTTCTTCTTGGATTGATCCCTTGATCATTATGTAGTGTCCTTCTTTGTCTCTTGTAACAGTCTTTATTTTAGTCTATTTTGTCTGATATGAGAATTGCTACTCCAGCTTTCTTCTGATTTCCATTTGCATGGAATATCTTTTTCCATCCCCTCACTTTCAGTCTGTATGTGTCCCTGGGTCTGAAGTGGGTCCCTTGTAGACAGCATATATATGGATGCTGTTTTTGTATCCATTCAGCATTCAGCCAGTGTATGTCTTTTGTTTGGAGCAGTTAATCCATTCACATTTAAGGTAATTATCGATATGTATGTTCCTATTACCATTTTCTTCATTGTTTTGGGTTTGTTTTTGTAGGTCTTTTCCTTTTCTTGTGTGTCTTGCCTGGAGAAGTTCCTTTAGCATTTGTTGTAAACCTGGTTTGGTGGTGCTGAATTCTCTTAGCTTTTGCTTGTCTGTAAATGTTTTAATTTCTCCATTGTCTTTGAATGACATCCTTGCAAGCATCTTGGTTACACCTTGCAAGTAATCTTGGTTGTAGGTTTTTCCCTTTCATCACTTTAAATATGTCCTTCCACTCCTTTCTGGTTTGCAGAGTTTCTGCTGAAACAGCAGCTGTTAACCTTATGGGGATTCCCTTGTATGTTATTTGTTGCTTTTCCCTTGCTGCTTTTAATATTTTTTCTTGTATTTAATTTTTCATAGTTTGATTAATATGCATCTTGGTGTGTTTTTTCTTGGGTTTATCCTGTAAGGTACTCTGTGCTTCCTGGACTTGACTATTTCCTTTCCCATGTTAGGGAAGTATTCAATTATAATCTCTTCAAATATTTTCACAGTCCCTTTCTTTTTCTCTTCTTCTTCTAGGACCCCTATAATTCGAAGGCTGGTGCCTTTAATGTTGTCCCAGAGGTCTCTGAGACTGTCCTCAATTCTTTTCATTCTTTTTTCTTTATTCTGCCCCCTGGCAGTTATTTCCACCATTTTATCTTCCAGCTCACTTATCCGTTCTTCTGCCTCAGTTATTCTGCTATTGATTCCTTCTAGAGTATTTTTAATTTCAGTAATTGTGTTGTTCATCACTGTTTGTTTGCTCTTTAATTCTTGTAGATCCTTGTTAAATGTTTCTTTTATTTTCTCCATTCTGCATTCTGTTTCTGAGATTTTGGATCATCTCTACTATCATTACTCTGAATTCTTTTTCAGGTAGGTTGCCTATTTTGTCTTCATTTATTTGGCCTTGTAGGTTTTTACCTTGCTCCTTTGTCTGTAACATATTTTTTTGTCCTTTTTTTTTTTTTGATGGGTGGTGCTGTATTCCTGTCTTACTGGTTGTTTAGCCTGAGACATCCAGCCCTGGAGTTTGCAGGCAGCTGGATAGAGACAGGTCTTGGTGCTGAGGTAAGGACCTCTGGGAGGCCTCACTCTGATTAATATTCCCTGGGGTCTGAGGTTCTCTGTTAGTCCAGTGGTTTGGACTCGGAGCTCCTACCACAGGAGCTCAAGCCTGACCTCCAGCCTGGGAAACAAGATCCCACAAGCTTTGTGGTGCAGTTAAAAAAAAAAAGAAGAAGAAGAAAGAAAGAAAAAAAGGAGCAGTACAATATCAAAGAATAAAACACAAAATAAAATTAGAAAGATAAAAAATATATTAGGAAAAATAAAACTATAATTGGAACAATTGCAACAAGGTAAAATAAAACCGCAACAGAAAAAAGAAAATAAAAAGGGGGGTGGGGGGGAGAACAAGCCAAAGGAGAGAAAAATAACAAAGTATAAAGAATAAAAGAAAATTAGAAAAATAAAGATTTATTAGGAAAAATAAAAATATAAAAGAATCAACAACAATGAATCAACAAGGTAAAACTGAACCCCAATCTAAAAGAGGAAAACAAAATAAAAAAACCTTGGCTATGGGGACGGAGTTTAGGTGGGGGTGGAACTCAGGCAGGGGAGTGGTTTAGGGTGGGGTGGGACCTAGGCGGGTGTGGGGGTGACGTTTGAGCGTGGGTCGGGGCCTAGGCTCAGGACCCACAGAGCCCGAAAATTCCCTGGGGGTGAGACCAGGGCAGGGCAACGTTCAAGCGTGGGGCGGAGCCTCTACTTAGGACCTGTGCCAAGGGGAGAGGCAGCACGTGGAAAGGAGGGTCTCTGGAGTGTAGGGTTCTGGAGTTTGGAGATAAGGCCCTGAGGGAGGGTGTGTGGGTGGAGTTTAGGTCCAGGGCATTGGAGGGGGTCTCCGAGTGTAGAGGTGGGGCCCTGGGTGGGGGTGTAGGGGTGGGGCTTGGGCTCTGCACGTCAGGAGGGAGGCTCCGAGGGCAGAGGATTAGGCCTAGGAGCCCAACCGGCTCCCTGGTGCCTAAGTGGACAGGGAAAGCACTGGCCGCATTGTGTTCATTCCTTCATGCCCCTCCCCCACCATCTCCTCCAGGGTCTCCCATCCCCACTGGACCCCTAACCGTGGGTGGGTCCCACTGGGTGTAGGAACTCCTCCCCCCCACCCTCAGGGGTGCCGGTCCTGGAGGTCTGGCCTTTACTTTTGCTCCCCCTTCCCTCCCTCCCACTCCCTCAGAACCCGTGAGGCTGGAGGGGGCCTCTGTGGGCAGAGGATCAGGCCTGGGATCTCAGTAGGTTCCTGGGGGCCCAAGTGGGCAGGGGAAACCTGGCCATGCCCCCTTTTGATCCTCTGCCCTCCCAGTGGTCCTCCAATTCCCCCCTTCAGGGGTGGGAACCCTTCCCCTCCCCCAGTGGCCCCTCAGGGGCACCAGTGCCGTCCCACCTCCACTTCTCCTTCCCCTGCACTCCCCCGCACCCCACATCCTACCCTGTTGCTGAGGGTTCCTCCCATCCCCTTAGGTGTCCATGGTCCCCCCACCAGTGCCTGGTAGGTGCCCT